>NW_006920915.1:0-24339 GCF_000392275.1 Phaeoacremonium minimum UCRPA7
ATCTATCTGGCCCGTTATACTACTCTCTATATCTCAACATTTACTAAGCTTAATAAGGTAAAACTCAAATATATATAATATTATATAGTTAATAAGCTATATGTTAAGTTATATCTATTTTTAGTAAGGTTTGGTGGTTTTAATAGGGATATTAAAATCGGCCTTAACTATATGTTTTTCAAGTAGGCCACTCGCTATGTTGGGCCGCTCGTTATGCGAATACGTTAGTACTATTAAGAATAGCTAAAACAATAATACTTACTAAATTATACTACTTTATTTACCGTGTATTTACTTATAGTTTTTATATATATTTAATTTATCTTTAAAGTAAATATACTTAATAGGAGCCAATCAGCTATAGTCAATTAAGCTGAAAATAGACTAACTGAAAAGCCGAATAAGCTAGTACTTCATTCTAAAGTACTGACTCTAGTGCCTAGAGAAGTGAAAGATAAGCTGATTGGCCTAAAAGTTGAAAAGGCACAGTCGTGCCTATAGGCCTCTATAATTGACCTAGCTTGCAAGGAAACCGGTCCCTTACGCACCTAACGCACCGTAGGCGTAGAACGTGTGTTGAAGGCTACAGATCTAGGTAGGTGGCTGTAGGCCACTTAGCCTAGATAAGGTGTAGGCGCCAGGTGGTCGCCAGGTGGCCGCCACCTGTAAGGCCCTTTTTCCCACCCAGCCACCTGGCCAGGTAGCTATATGGTATCGTTACATAGCTATTTACAAAGTTAACATCTGAGACAATGCACGCATATTGTGCTCTGTTACATTAGTTCTATATCACATGACATAGTAAAGCTCTTTGGTGGCTATGCTCACTACTCGGAATTATAAGTTATACGTTTATCAATATTAAAAGTATATGGTTGAGTTTTTTCTCTACTCCAAACATTCGTAAGCATGCCACCACCATGACGACCGTTCAGTGTCCATGGTTTACCGCTGTTTCCATACATACACAAGGTCGGTATATGCGAAATGTAATTAAGCTAAGCTTGATATTAACAGGTATCGTCTGCCAGCTGGGGACCAAGTGAGGAGTAGACTCGTAGCACTCGAAGCATTTCAGCGGTGCGTGCATCTTGAATAACACACGAGCGTGGTCTAGGGAACCGAGACATCGAGCCCCTCAAGGCCTGCGGGACGGTGACCTGCAGCTACAAGCACTGGAGCCAACCGAAGATTCTATCTTCTCAGCAGGGCTAGTTGCCTTTTCCAGATCATCAGAATCTTGCCCGGGATTTGCGGTCTGGTACTCGAGCCATTTGAATAGGCGATACACAGCAAAGGCAAGCAAAGCGCCAGTGAGTGGACCAATCCAGTATATCCAGTGGTAATCCACGAAACCAGTAACGACTGCGGGCCCGAAAGATCGAGCCGGGTTAACTATGGCGTTCAGCGTTGGTCAACTATCCCAGGGCCGGGTGTAGTTCGACTTTCCTCCCGGAGACACAGCCGTTGTAATAAGACAGGGTATATGGAACTACTTACTGGAGGTGCCAGTCCAATTTGTGGCTACGATATGAGCGATAAATACTGCCATTCCAATGCCAAGCGGGCCAAGAAATGTTGCTCGATGCTTCTCTACTGCGAGGAAGAAAACTGTAAGGACGAGCTGGGCAGTGAGTAGTATCTCTATGAAGAGACCCTGAACGACACTCGCGCCACCACCCAATTTGTTGGCGACCAGAAGTGGTCCGGGGAGCAAACCGTCTACGGCGGCGGCGGCAGCGATGGCAGCCACGAGTTGGGCAGCCAGGACACAAAGACCACGGACCGGCTTAACAGCACCGACCAAGACGAGACCAAGAGTCACCTATACTGATTAGATGGCTTATCCTTTGTATTCTGCATCGCGATTGACATACGGCTGGGTTGAACATTCCCCCGGTGACACGATAGAATACCCAAACATTGACCGCAAGCGCTACGCCAAAAGATGATGCGATGTATAGCAGGCTGAAAGGCAGAAGTGGCGCATTGGGGTCGTCAGAGTTGGTGACAATAGCAGTTTGAGTTCCGATGAACGAGAGGAGTAGGAACATGAAGGTTCCAACGAATTCCCCAGTGACCACGACAATGGTCTTGCGGGCTGGGTCCGGCACGACAAACCGCCCTTGCTGAGGTAGGGGTTCAGCAGCATGGGTGGTTGCGAGTGTCACGTTCCCGACGGCTGTGCTCATTTTTCGATGTCAATGGTGACGCTCCCGTGTCTAATATGTTGGATAGTTGTCCTGAGAGTTGCTTGGTGGTAAAGCACAGGCTATAGAGAGTATATTATCTTTCCGGCCCATGATCATGCCTTTAATAGTTCCTTTAACTGCAAAATTCTCACCAATGTGAACCGTGTCCGATTGTCCGGCTCAATGATGCTTCAAAAGTTCACAGCCCCGACTCGTGCGCTAAAAACCACCGTACCGTTGTGAGCTGGAATATGAGGAATGAACACTAGACCACCTCGGCCGCAGCGAAACTTTACGGCCAAATTCGGCGTAGTGTATTTGTTTCAGCTGCTAGAAGCCGTGCGACTTCAGCTCGCCTGTCCAAGTAGTGCAACGCTTTCAGCTTGCGTCCCCTTATCCCCTCTGTGCCTGACTCGTGCTTCCCGATAATTTCACGTCGTGGAATATTGGAAGAGTGGCATGTCTCGAAACGCTCCGAACACCATCGGAAAGCATGCCGCATCGTGTCTTACTTGCTCGACCTGCCCTATCTCTCTCTCGTGGGCCGTACCGGGGGATCATATATATCATAAGTAGCGTTTGGAAATCTACAGGCAGGCATCTTCCTAGGCAGGTCTCAATCCCTTGTGAGGAGAGAAACAGTCGTACCTGAATATATATTCCATGGCTGAATATCGTTTTATAGAGGACAAATTAATTGACAGGGTTCTCCACGCAATTTATGAAATGTGTGCTTCCTTCCACGTCCCAGTATACGAGGCATCAACGTGGTAATGCCGTCGCAGATACATCCGAAGAAACCGTGCCAAGGGAACCCTTTGTCGGGCCAAAAGACCCTCCATCTCCAGGATGTTCGCGTAAACCTTAATTTTGATGTGAAATGGCACCATCTAAAATTCTCGCCTGGGTTGCTGCCGCACAAACGGCTGCCAGACACTCGGCCCGATACGGGGGGTGCCACCATGAGCTATGCTGAAATACTAGTTGGACTGAGATAGGAGTATATGTTAAGCTTAAACCTTTTGTTTATGGGCTATTTAAAGCATCACATTTTACGTTCGGCGACACGAGGGTCATGGACGGACATTTAAAGCTTGACAGGATCCAGTAGACTTTCCAGTAGAATATCCTGCTGCTAACGAAAAAGACAGGCCGTGAAGGGTAGATAGCGAAGCCATACGTCAATCTCCGCTACACGCAGCCGGATATCAGTACACACCATGGCGACACTAGGTCAACTTTACATGCTAAGCGAACATCGTCAGTATGACTGTTCTCACCGCTTTACTACCCCGGAAAGCGTGATCATAAGAAACATATGTCCAATGCTCTATCCGGGCATGTGTCAAAAAAAATAGAGAGAGTACCTCACGCCGCAAGACGTAATGGTCATGTGTTTGACAACCGCGACTACAAGGATGTAGCATTGAATTTCACCATCACAATAATTAGTTGTCTCCTTCTCCCCGGGATCAAGCCGTCGGTCTTCAACGAGGGAAACAGTGAAGTCACTGGGAAATAAACGATTAACACGGAGCTGTATACGCAGCGGACACAGGGGAAATCGATAGGGCCCTATGCTGCCACGTGGCATTCATTGGTTGAATAATTCGATGTGGTTATGTCCAAGTTGTCTTCATGGAGTTGAGCTACCCAAGTAAACTCAAATACATGACTCCTCGGGACATAAGGGAGATGCCACAAGACTATTGGGAGAAACCTTTGCTCACAGTCCACACTACAGAAAAAGTAAAAATCGTACTGCAATAGCAATCAACACACACGTAATCATCCCCGCCAGTTGATTGTCTGATATCCCACAATATATCCATACCCAGCGAAGTCTATTAGCCCGACATCAGGTCAAATCACAAAACGGTAACACGACTTTGTGTGGGTATCACGTTAGTTTCCAGACGCATGCTGACGCGAATACAGGCTGGGAGTCATGACCAGAATGCCATATTGCCTGTAACAGAACATATCCAGAGAGGACGGTTGAGTTTTCCACTCGTATTTGCAACAGGAAATGTGATTGCCTTACTTCCCCAGGGAAGCGAGGTATCAAGCAACGAGAGGTTCGGAATAACAATGGCTTGATAGACCAATCATATGGTCCCTAGGTACCATTCAGTCAAAGCAATAACTCGGCCAAAGACTCGTAATGCCAGTATATAGCACTAGATACACACAGGAGAATAACCAATGTAAAGTGTAGATAATACTCTGATTCCAGCGTAGCTATCTCCTAGTATACTACTATTACTAAATAAGATGTATGAAAGAAAAAAAAAACCCCCCAATTACGACATAAGGACTACATTAGAGCCGGGAAGTACAATTCCCGGTAATCTATAAAGTTGTCACCAAGAGCACGCCATACCAGAGACTGAGTTCAGACACTCGAGTTCATGTGCAAAAGCTAATAAGTCATACACCGGTAGCCATGGATGTCTTGGGCTTTCAAGACAAGAGGGGACAGACGCGGGGTTTGATACGGTGACGACGAGTGCCTAATTGTAGTGTCACAGCTAACTCATTAGATCTGATGACCTGAATAACAGGCACCACGGCCGAGATTTTCGGCAAAAAAGTAGCGAGCATTGCAGAGCAAGTAGACGACTGTTCTCTACAACAAGATACCCTACATGTACCGATAGCATATCCACCACCAAGTTCCAGACACGGATGCACAGGACGAACCACAGGGAAGCACAGGGTCTTACGCACATGCGAGTTAGTACCACCGCACAACACTGCGGAAATCAGAACTACTGCTTCCAACACCAAATCATCCACGAATTAGATCTGATTACAACAGGGAAACTGTCCAGGACATTACAGACCCAGACCCAGACCCCAGGCCATACATGTTCGATTGTAGCCTAGTGGTGTGCCTTGCCTCACCACACAGGAGAAGCTGTTCTTACACCCACAGGGATGACACCAGACCAGCAATGACTTATAGCCACGATAAGAAAGGACAGCACACGGCGGGGCGCCCAGCGAGACATGGGATTACAAGCATTATTACTAACACTGGGATATGGACATGTAAGCACTAAAGGCCGACTTGTAGGGTGCAGCATGGAACGGCGATACAAAGGCTAACGGCACGACGCGTTCTTAGGTAAACAAAAGTCACGCCAGGCCACGATGCACCCTTTGAACAGACAGACACAAGAGCAAGACAAGAGGTACAACAAATCGTAGTGCAAGACCCCCTTATGCACTGGGGGGAATCAATTATGTTATCCGTGCTGAACACCGTTGATTGCCCGTATGGTACAGAGAACCCAAAGCAGAAACCGAATCCCATAATCATCATCACAGTCCAAACCATGCCGACCCCTCCTTAAAAACAATCGTGACAGACATGAATCATGACGTTTAACCACCGAAACCGTACAGGGTGCGGCCTTGGCGCTTCAGGGCGTAGACGACGTCCAGGGAGGTGACGGTCTTTCGCTTGGCGTGCTCAGTGTAGGTGACGGCGTCACGGATGACACCCTCGAGGAAGGACTTGAGGACACCTCGGGTCTCCTCATAGATCACTGAAAGAGGACAAAGGTTAGCGGCGCGCGACGCGTCGTAGAGTGGGGCTCCTGATAGGAAGCAACTTACTGGCAGAGATACGCTTGACACCACCACGACGAGCGAGACGTCGGATAGCGGGCTTGGTAATACCCTGAATGTTGTCGCGAAGAATCTTTCGGTGACGCTTGGCGCCACCCTTGCCGAGGCCCTTGCCGCCCTTGCCGCCTAAAGAACGCGTCAGTGACCGGCCCGGATGAATAAGAGGTAGCAAAGAGGTAGTTATGTGCGAGTACATGGTCATGGGGATGATCGGGAAGGTGGAAATAACTTACGTCCAGTCATGTTGATTGGTGATGGGGTTTGTGAATGGTGGGGTGAGTTGTAATAGATACCGCTAAGGGTAGTGCACGAGGACGATGATGATGATGGATGGTGGTGGTTGAATGAGATCGGAGAGGGTGGGTGAGGTCGGACGTGGGGAAGGGCGAGATTAAGTACGAGGACGGGGTGCGGTAGCTGTGCGGCGAAAGCAGATCAAATCAGTCACTGATCTGGGCCGGGCGGGCTAAGGTAGGTACTGTAGTTGGCTGGCTGGTTGGCTGATTTTCGGTCGGTACCTAACTTAATGTAGGCGCGTAGCGAGGCAAGGCAAGGCAAGGCAAGGCAAGGCAAGGCGCGGCGCAGGGGCCGCCCGCCGTGTGTGTTTTCGACTTGTTTATCCCCCCCCCTGTCTCTCCCCAAAGGGTTTTACCAATCAAATCAGACCTTTCCATGCCAAGTTGCAGTTCAAGGGATCCATTTACTTACCTAAGACACACGTAGAATGGCAAATAAATCGACAACAAAAAAACACGAGTAATAAAATAAACGGGACTTGCACAATCGGGTCCACCGTCTTCCCTTGTCTGACAGTTGGTCCAGTGCAGATTTTCTATTGGCTACATTGAGCATCCGCCTGCATTACCATGGATACCTACGTCGGCAGGACCCCGGCTTTCCTTCAATACCTATCTACTGCATACTTAGGCAGACAGTACCATATGTAGAGTACAGCACCTCGGGCAAGCATACAGAGTAGATGTTACAAGAGGTAGATCTTGGTGCAGATTGGGCCTTCCATTCAGCCTGGCCAATGACCTGATGTGACTGTACTTATCCTAGTGAAATGGACAAAGGACGCGCACCATTGCTGTCTTGCCTTATCCAAAATAGTCTGGCCCTGATTTGCCATGTGGTCTCACCACATCCATCTGTGTAAAGCAGAAGACCTCACTGGCTGTCCTCCACCTAACTATTCGCAAAAGACAAATATGCAGCTAGGGCCGTGCTGGATGCCACTTTTGCGACAGGTTCATGTATTGCAAGACGTCGTTTCCGAGCAACTCTCGACGAGTCTTCCAGTGCTTTGGTTGCTGGGTACTGGTTATGCCTACGCCTGTAGACATCAGTTACAGCACACATATGTCAGAATGGAAACTGCCGAGTCATATATGAGTTGCCTGCTAAGGACGAGACAGCAGTAGGCACACTGTCAGCCATCCATTTCCTGTTGCGGT
The DNA here is from genome assembly GCF_000392275.1 of Phaeoacremonium minimum UCRPA7. Taxonomy (NCBI): domain Eukaryota; kingdom Fungi; phylum Ascomycota; class Sordariomycetes; order Togniniales; family Togniniaceae; genus Phaeoacremonium; species Phaeoacremonium minimum. The sequence continues at coordinate 7,286 of NW_006920915.1, forward strand.
TCCTTTCCAATCCTACATTGTCAACTAACTTACGTTTCATCGTGGGTACCTAGGTAGGTCGTGGTCTGGAAGAAACAAAATAGCAAGCCTTTGAAAGCAGTATCCATGTATGTGTGTTAGGTTAGGTTAGGTAGGTAGGTACCTAGGTAGTCTCTTCGCAGTCAAGCGATTGATGGGAGTGTCCTTGTGTCACTGCCTAATACCAGATGAGTCGTCCTTCCATCGCATCCCAAAGAAGAAAGTGGATCCCTAGAGACACTGATCCATTCCCAACTGCCAGGCGCGGACCAATGGAAAATCGGCACCACCTGCGTCAGCGCCACCCATCTTGGTCTAGCGTCCATGGCGTTCGCCCCTTCCCGCATATTCCTGGGCGGCTTTCCTACAAGAAAGACAGGAGCACACACGGGCCATTTCCTGCTGCCAAAAACCGCGTTCCATTTCCCCTCCCAAAAAAGCGGCCATCACTTGCCATTTTACTAAGGCGCTTTGGCTCCCGCATTTGCAATCCAACACACCCAAAACACCCAAGCAAGACACACCAGGCACCCCACCCCAAAAACCCAAAAATTGTTATTATCGAAAAAAAGAGGCAAGCGCGCCCGCCTAATCAGCCGTCCAGCGCCAGCCCACCACAGCTGCCTACTTAAACCTCTCGCCCCCCACCCCCTCTCCCCAATCTTCTCCTCTTTCATCACACACACCCAACAACCACACTCCCCATCCATCCATCAACAACTCATCATCGCACATCGCGATCATCATCAAACAACCTTCCACTATCATCACCAACATCATTCGCAATGGCCCGCACCAAGCAGACCGCCCGTAAGTCCACTGGTGGCAAGGCTCCCCGTAAGCAGCTCGCCTCCAAGGCCGCCCGCAAGAGCGCCCCCTCCACCGGAGGTGTCAAGAAGCCTCATCGCTACAAGCCTGGTACCGTTGCTCTCCGTGAGATTCGTCGCTACCAGAAGTCCACTGAGCTTCTGATCCGCAAGCTCCCCTTCCAGCGTCTGGTAAGCCTCCATCCTCTGATTTCTACCGCGGCGCGTCGCGCATCCACCCTGACGCGGTCGTGGCTCCATAACATAACCCAGCATCATGGCTAACGCGCTCCGCCACAGGTTCGTGAGATCGCCCAGGACTTCAAGTCCGATCTCCGCTTCCAGTCCTCTGCCATCGGTGCTCTGCAGGAGTCCGTCGAGTCTTACCTCGTCTCCCTCTTCGAGGACACCAACCTGTGCGCCATCCACGCCAAGCGTGTCACCATCCAATCCGTAAGTGGCCTGCGATCACATGAAACATTCATCGATATCATTGCTAACAACCTTCTAGAAGGACATCCAGCTTGCCCGCCGCCTCCGTGGTGAGCGCAACTAAGCCGCCTCTTAAACGCCTGGTCTCGGGTTTTTGATGGGTGGTTCACGATTTTGACATTTGCAATGCTTGGTTGACGATGGTCCACAAGGGAAAGGGTTAATCACGGCGTTCATGATGCGATTGCTTTGCACAAGGGGTGTACATTTAAGATTTGCAGCTTAGGGGAGCTGCACACGTTAAACGCAGGTTCATGACCATATCGTACCTTGTTTCCCATGCCTGTGACCTGTCCCGGTGCCCTGCTAGCGTACGACTTGTTCCTTGTGGAGTTGGTCCCTTCCGGGGTTTGTTTTGTCTCTTTTGTCTACCGCGCCCGATACGCGCCAGGGCAATGCGTAGCGAGGTAAATTTTGTCCGGTGTTCCTTGCGCGTATGTGGCGGTCATGTGGCTTTACCTCTGGCATGTACGTGGACACGAAGGTAAAGCTAAGGCTTAAACACATGCCTACAAACTGGGTTCACGCCAATGCGTACTACAACCGTGCAATGTTAAATAGGCCAATGCGTAATGCTTCCTGTCAAGAGTGCGGTCCACATCACAAAACAATGCATCGTAGGTATTTGCATCACTCCGCAATACGGGGAGGTGAATAGAAGAAACGCTACTCGGCCGTTTTGTCGCTTGTTCAAATCTTGATAACTTTGAATCCCTATCAATTTCTGACTCCATGGTGCTATCTGTTAACTGACAATTATAGAACTTGGGTGCATCCTGGGGACACAACGCTATGCCGGGATCAACATCTCCACCCTCGGAGACCTCCATGGCTATAGTTACGCTCGCAAGGGGTCAAAGTGCTGTTGCGGCACTCTTGTTAGGACGTTGAAAGCGCCGGTTCCTACCTTTCCTAGGCGACCCATAACAAGCCGACTGCTCGGTGATGCGAGATTGTCCCAGTCGCCGTCAAGAAGTGCGTCTTTGAGGAATGCGAGTGTAGTTTCGAAGCTCATCTTGGTGAATGGGCTAACGTTTCCTTTGAGACCCATCCTGTTGAATGGCGTAAAGCCGCCGTTGCGTGTCATGTAGTCGCCAATCAAGTTCAGATGCCGGTTGTCTACGCTGATCCCGTGCGATCCGAAGACGTTGCTCAACTCACGAATAATATTGTTTCGACATGCCTCAACCCCGTAGTTTGTCAAGACAGCAGCAATATCGTTTGTCGATATCCTGTTCGGATTGATGAAACCCCCGTAATTTTGCATCGCTTGGAGATTGACACCATTTGTATGCACAACAGGCATCTCCACCTCCTGCCCAGTCTGAGTGTCCAACATCTTCTCGTCGGGGACAAATGTGCATTGGCCAATGCCTGGCACTTGATGCACAAGTGTTTTGCGCACAGCCTCCTGCACAAGGTTCAACATGAGCAACTTCGGGATACTGACGTCGAATTCAAGTGTGAAAGTACACCACTCGCCAGACAGATTATCGCACTGGAATTGGGAGACATGCGTATTTTTCGACTTGACTCGGCTCTCCCGGGACTTGCTTAGAGCCTCCATTTCGGCGTCGGACGAGGCTTCATCGTCATTAGCTTCCTCCGGCGGTGGACTACCTCCAAAGCCTTCATCCTCTAGTTCTTCGTCCTCGGCTGGTGAAGCCTCGCGCTCTAGTCGTGTTTGAATGGCGTCATCATCCTCGTCATTTGGCCCATACGACACTGCCTCGCTCCTGTTGGCTTTTTGCTTGGCGTTTGTGGCATCATCGTCGCCTTCCTCGTCGTCATCGTCATCATCCCCGTTTCGACCGCTGCTTTCTGCATTTGGCCGTGCCATTTCTACGACGCCGGTCTTCACACCGATCTCCGGAGTGGCGGCGCTAACGTCAGAGCCCTTTTTCTTCTTGATCTCTCGGGTGATTAAGCCCTGGAGGTTTGGCAGGAGTTTCTTTTCGACAGTGTCCAGTACATCCGTGATGGTGATGCAATATGCGCTGGTGTACTCTTCAGATGAGAAGAAATCTAGTCGAACATTGTAAATCTTCGCCAACGGATAGGCGATGCCCTTGCCGACTCGCTCTTGGACTACTGCTTTGTCAAGAACATGCGACAAGGGCAGGACGCTGATGCTCTTCGCAAATTCACGGCCCTCCTGTTCTCCAAGCTCCTCATTGAGAATCAATGTCATAGAAGGTGTTGAGATCTTGTCGCTTGCGGTCATAAGGATCTCTCTCAGGCGAGGAATACCAAGGGTGACGTTCTTGGCCGAATGACCAGCCAAATGGAATGTGTTCAGTGTCATCTGTGTGGATGGCTCCCCAACGGACTGGCCAGCAACAATGCCCACAGCTTCGCCAGGTTCCACAAGCGACCTCATATATTTAGCAGCCATGACCTTTTCAACGTGCTTCCGTGAAAGTGAGATCCTCCCAGGTACGATCTGCTGGTTGACACCCTTTTCCTTGATGATACCGTCCTTGTTTTCTTTGATATAATCCATCAATGCCCCGTAAAATTTCTCAGAGGTAGCAAATGCATGCCTAACGGGGTTCGCAAGACAGTTTACAGGTTCATCAGTGTTGATGATGTTTGCTTTCGCCTTCTTGACTGCGATTTTGCTCTTCTTGTTGAAATCCTCCTTGTGTTCAAACAGACCATACGCAGCTGCATCCTGATATCTCGTCTGTGCAAGCTGGGACTCAAAGTTTTGCAGCAAGAAGCCGAAGTCAGTGAGATACTTCTGCTTTGTGATATCCAAACCATCCTCACCAAACAGAAATTGCACCATGGTACCATCGGAGTCACGCACAGATGTGTCATAAGCAATCTCAAGACCCTCCATGCCTTTGATCAAGCATCTTTGAAGGTATCCGGATCGGGAGGTTTTGACAGCCGTGTCAATCAGACCTTCTCTGCCAGCCATGTGATGGAAGTAATACTCCTGCGGCCGGATCCCTGTCAAGAATCGATTGACAACATAACCTCCAGCTCGCACATTTGTGTCGAAGGGTCGGAAGCTTGGCAATGTCTTGCCACTGACCATCACCGGTACCCGTCTTCCTTCAAGAACTTGCTGCCCAAGATTACAGGAAATCAAGTTCGCGTTGACGAGGCCACCCTTGGCTCCTGAAGTAGTCATCGATTGCATTTGATTCTTCGGGAATTGTTTCTCGAGCCCATCGGGTAGACAAGCTTTGGTAATCTGGCTCGATAGCTCCGCACAACTGTTATTCATTAATATGTCCAATCCTTCCTGCTTATTGTCGTCTCTCATGACCTCTTCTAGCCGGCTAAGAAGTTCTGGGTCGTTCTCCTTTGGCCTCTGCTCATCGAGGGTGACGTATTTGGCTGCAACTTGAAGACCGATGCGGCCAGCAGCCTCAAGCTTCTGCCTTCGCCACATCTCGCCATCGCGTGTGAGCTTCAAGTCATCCATGCCGCAAGTGAACGCTCGCATAGTCAAGTATCGTGTCAGCAGACGGCCCATACTGCTTAAAAGCTTCCCGGCGACAGCCGGTCCATATACCTCGTGAACGGAATGTACAAAGCCACCAGAGCTAGGTCCTAGCTGCGCTTTGTCTAAAATGCCTGAGATAAACTCGCCATCACGGAAGAGGACCGTGCCTTCTTCCGAATTCTGGCCCCAACGAGCGGCAGGAATCGAACTCTTTCCATTCATCCACAACTCTCCGCAATTGGATGGCTTGATATTCTTGAGGATAGTCGTGATAACTTGTTTTCCTGTCCAGCGGGCTATCGGCTTGAGCACGGCGGGCGGTACCAGTTCGAGCCGCTCTCCAAGCACGTGGCCGCTCTCTGGACGGAGTGCACTGTAGATCAACTGTTGATATGCAGCTCGGTCAAAAAACGTGTCTCTATTACATAGAGCGACCGAAACAGAGAGATGGTCCTGAATCAAACCACGTAGAGGCTTTCCTGCAGTCCCAGAGATGTACTGGTGATCCGTATCTGCAAGCTGCAGTGCCTCTGCTCGCGCAATCTCGTTTTGAGGAAAGTGCATGTTCATCTCATCACCATCGAAATCGGCATTGTACGTATTGCAGTTTGCATAATGCATGCGGATGGTCTTTTCCCCGGGCAGAACTCGAACGCGATGGCCCATTATGGATGGCTTGTGCAAGGTTGGCTGACGATTCATCAAGACAACGTCACCATTTGTCAGGTGCCGGTGAACCTTTTTGTTGCGCATACCACTAAAGTTATTGTTGGTTGGGGCGAGAAGCTGGTTGGCAAGAGAGACACGATCCTCGAGGGATTTGTTCCTCAGATTTATGATCTGACCGTTTTCGTTTTCGATAGCCGAAGCTCCAGGCCATTTGTCAACACCGTTGATCACAGCTTGTTGCATGTCTTTGAAGTTGTGGCTTGTAACTGGCTCCGGATAAGTCAATTTTCGAGCGAACACAGGGGGTACGCCTATCTCATTGGTTTCGATATTGGGATCCGGCGAGATCACACTCCGTGCTGCGTAATTTACTCGTTTGCCCATCATGTTCTTCCGGAACAAACCCTCCTTCTTCTCGAGCTTCTGTTTGATCCCATCCTCGTTCCGCTTTGAGGCAGCGCCTTGCACGGGATTCTTCGTTTTGTCGATGAGAGAATTCACACAGTCTTGAAGCTCTGTCCAGACTTCGTGGAGTGAAGACATCTGCCTGAAATTTCCTCCATTCGTTCTTCCGTTCTGAACGTCTGCAAAGATGGAGCTGAACTTCGTGGAACTCCGCAATATTAGTTTATACAGCGAGTTCTGCTGGGCTTCTGTAACTTGGGCATCACCCGTGCGAGCCTCCGGTCGGTATCGGTTGGGGGGGACCAAAATTGCGTCCAGGAAGAAAATGTCTGGCGTAATCGGCCCCATCTTTTTGCTGGTAGGCTTTCTGCTGTAGACTAGAGATAACAATTCTTGTTCATTCTTGAATAAAAGTCGTAGCCGGCTTCTCACCTCTACTGGAGTGAGATAACGATGGGGAGGTGCCGCAGCATTGGACTTTGGCTTCGAGTCGCCTGTGACGACATTTCCAAGCTCATCTAACTCGTCGCCTTCGCCTTCATCGGCATTTATAGATTGCTCCTCGTCAGACGGAAGTGACTCAAGATCAGCAATGCCTTCGTCAGAGGCATATCCGCTCCTACTCTTAGTCTTCGACTTTTGACCAGCCAGGATGGCGTCACGTTGTTTGATTCCGGCTTCGGTATTTTTGGCAAGTTCTTTTGATGAGAGAGGCGTCTCGAAGATCTTGACAAACCTGTCTTTCCTGTATTTTGGTGCAATGGCACGACAACTTGCGCACTGCCTGGTCTTGACAATATCTTTAAAGAAGTCACTAGTAAGAGCGCTGCGCATTTCTGAAGAGCCCTCGTGCTTGCCTCTCCGGACCTCCCCAAGGTTGAGTCTAAGCTGAGCGAGCGCCCTGCGCACATAAGTATCACGGGCACGAATGACACCGTCCCCATTGTCGTCGTCATCCGAGTCATTCACAACATCCTGCGGAATGCCTTCCGAGGCAAGACCGTGGTAATTCTCTCCAATAGCATCAATTGCCTGTGCCTCCGCTATAAGTCCATGCTGGAGGAGTCGGAAGAGGCATTCATAACGGTGTAGATCTCGTCGGCGCAGACGGAACCGGTGGCAGTTGGCGCATTGTGCCCGTAGCAAACGGAGCACCTGGTCCATGAATACAGGGTGATAGACAGGGGCGGGTAGATCGATGTGGCCCGGGTGGCCGGGGCAGGCGGACTGTCCGAGATTGCATGTTGCGCAACTGAAATGCTAGTCAGTGTGTATAATAGATAGACTATATAATAGATAGACTACAGCATAAAAACTGGTTGAGATCACCTACAGAGCATCGCCCCAAGACCCAAGCGCAGGATCATACAAGCCTCCTGGCGATGGGTTCAGGAGGGTGTCGAAGGTTGTGTCATTGTTGATCTGTTTGACAGAGATGGCATGAATCTCATCCTTTGACAAAAAGCTAAACTCGACACTGTCCACTGCGGACGGAACGGGCTGTGAGATATTCATGGCTACGCGGCCGCTTGCTGGCGTGACATCCAAGCGCGAACAATGCCGTTTGCGGCGCGGCTATTCGTTTTTGTCTGCTGCCCTCTCGAGAAAGAACTGACGTTGTATGTAGGTATGGTAGATAGGTGCAAGTTTTCTTCACCTCAGAGGTAGATGTGGGGTGGTCACCCTAGCCTACTACGATCGCGGTGGAAAGAGATAGAGGAAAAGAAAATACTTTTTGGCGGACAAGTGCGGCAGAAATCACCGGAGCTTCCTAGCCTACCTATTGGTTATCAGGCGCAGCAAGTGCGAGTGGAGCTCCAACTACCTACAGCCTTCAAGTGGAAAATACGTGCGTGCCTTAGGGACTTCTATTCATCATCGCCACCAGCTTCCTCTTGCCCGCCTACCTTGGCTATCTAGGTACTGGCCGACTGTACTAATTGAAACGTCCGGATCGATCTGGGCTGCATCCTACGTCCCACGTCACCGCTTCGTCCTCCTCTTCCGCCGCTGCTAGTTGGCTTTCTTCGATCTGACACGTAATTCCAGTGGTGTTAAACCCCCAAAGCTACCAACGATATCGAGATCCACTCATTTGTCCGTCGAATTCACGCCGATCGCCTTCTTAGCAGTCTCGACTACTAGACGGTGGCCGAAGACCCCGTCATTGCGGGAGCGCGACTACACTTCACTTGTGCGTTACACGCTACTGGGGCTTGACTCGCCATCTCCTTGCAGACTCCTGAGCTCGCGGGCTTTCTGGCTGTCGCGCGGGTTTAGAAATAGCCAGCACGTCATGGAACGACGAAACCAATCGCCGGGCCTTGGGCCACGTCATGACGCGACTTCGCGAATACATAAGCCAGAGGGCGCCATGAACCGTATGGATGCCCTCAAGGCTCGAGTCGCGGCAGCGATCGAAGGGAGCAAAGCCAAGGGCGGTTTGAACGTTGGGCTTCACCCTGCGCTAGAGGATCTGGGGCAGTGGAAACCCGCAACCAAGAGTGGCGATTCGAAGTCGGCCCAAGCACCAGGGAAACCGCGATTGAGTACGGATGGATTCAGATTCTCGCCCTCTCAGAAAAATGAATCTCCACTCGGTAGTCCCAAGGCCAACCCATACCTAGACACGACCGCTCCAAGTCAGGGGGGGGCTGGAAGGCAAAGGCAATCCCGGCAGCTTGTCTTCAATCAAAAAGGAAAGTATATACAGCAGGCGAACGCCCTCCGTAGGCAGGCCGCTCTCGAGGCTATGAAGAAGCGGATTGCTGAGCAAACCCGGAAAGCTGGCATTGATGAAGACATGGATGCTGAAAAAAATTTCGTTGTTGAGAATCCACCAGATCTAGAGTGGTGGGATGAGGGCCTTGTCGACGGGAAGACCTATGATGTAATTTCTAATCCAGGTCATGTGAAAGTGCTGTCAGCGGACACCATTGTCACAGAATACGTGCAACACCCAGTTGCATTGGAACCGCCTCAGGACAGAAACATCCCAGCACCCAAGGCCATGTACCTCACTGCTAAGGAGCAGGCTAAGCTACGACGACAACGCAGGATGGCAGACCTCAAGGAAGAACAGGCGAAAATTCGCCTGGGCCTCGTACCTGCCCCGCCGCCCAAGGTCAAGAAGGGGAACCTCATGCGCGTTCTCGGAGAGGAGGCCGTCAAGGATCCTACTGCTGTTGAGGCCCGGGTGAACCGGGAGATTGCAGAGAGACACCAGAAACATCTCGAAGCAAATGAGGAACGGAAGCTATCAAAGGACCAAAAACACGAGAAGTTGGCAGCCAATCAGGAAAAGGACGCGGCAAAGGGTCTGCGTGTCTTGGTATTCAAAATCAGAAGTTTAGCAAATGGGCAACATCGCTTCAAGATCGGCAAGAATGCTGAGCAGTTGGCTCTTACCGGCGTCTGCATCATGCACCCGAAGCTTAACCTCGTTATCGTTGAAGGAGGAGAACATAGTGCTAAGCAGTATAAAAAGCTTATGCTCAATAGAGTCGACTGGACGGAAAATGCATCTTCGCGGGACAGAGAGGGCAAGCAGGGCCAACTTAGGCAGTGGCTCATGGCGGAGGACGAGAAGGGAGATCTGAAGGACATGTCCACTAACAAATGCACGCTGGTATTTGAAGGTGAGGTCAAGACAAGAGCCTTTCGAAAATGGGCAAGCAAGGTCTGTGAGACTGATGCCGAGGTTCGCGAGGTTTTGTCGCGCACGAAGATGGAAAACTTCTGGTCACAAGCTAAGAGTATGGATTAAGTTGGTAGTCTGATACTACTACAGGACCTAATTATATGTGTATACAATCAAATCTTGCCGTTCACCACTATCTTAAAGCTCGCTTGGTCTGATGTGTCAAGCCGAGAACCAATGTGATCGAACCGATACTCGGGTCTTTTCAACACTCCCATCTGTCTGACGCGTCAGGAGAGCGTCTACTCAACTGTCATGCAGAGTTGAGGCTTGCTTGCGCGATCTTGGCTTTCTAACATCCCGTCATATAACTTATATAATGTTTGCTACTTCCATGTTAGTTGCCAACCGTCATGTGAGTAGGTTGCACATTCCCATAACTTGATTTCACACGTCGGCGACTTGACCACCGGTGGTATGGATCCCAAGCAACCGTCTTCTTATGACTAGCATTTTGAGCAACGTCACTCGAACTCCTTTGTTGGTTCCGTGTCCAGCAGCAACGCGCCGCCAAGCAGTTCCATGTCAGCACTCCTGACCTCTTAGTATATTTAGTTAACTATTTTTACGTAGTCAGCGGTTCCGCTTATCTCGACATTTTTGGTAGAGAGGATGGTCGTATCAAAGTGTAAAATTGGTTCGAGAGTATTGGCTTAAACGATTCTAAGGATGGGAGGAGACTCGATGTGGTGCAACCTGCAAGTATTGTCAGCGAAGCTATCCCGAATCGCACACGTGCGCAAGCCTGTTTGCTCTCTGTGCATAGTACCCTTTTCTTGGCTAACTTGAGCTTCTGGTCCGAAAACTTCTCGTGGGAGCTCCTCGGTGGACTTTGACGCGTCCGAGTTTACACAGGCGGCTGACTCGAGGTGATGGTGGATAGGGCTTTGTTCATCTGATCAACAGACTCTTTGTAGGTTCGTCTACTAGGTGGTGTAGTTGTACTCGTGCTGGCTCTTTGTGATGTCTGCGGGTCGTGATAGGACGGCGAATGATGAGATCCGCGTTGGTACAAGCTGCAAGAAAAATGCCCGGACCTGGAAACATCGTGGTTCGCTCGTGCGGCACAGCTAAGCGGCACAACTAATTTCGCCTTTGGGGTAACAATAGAAGCTACCAGAGAGTCAAACAGTAAACAGTGACTCTATGTATGAGTCACTACACCGGGGAGCTGTCAGATCCCATAACAATGTTGTTGAAGGAAAGCTGACACAGGTCGCAACTCCAGCCAGTATGGACACTTCTCCTATGATAGGGGGCACACGAGGAACGATTACAGAGATGAACTACCTGGTGAGCACAATAGAGAATTTGCTCTATGGCTCACTCTCACAGTTATACCCATTCGGCGCCAGTTCACTCGCCATCGTCTCGGGAACCTTGGAAGCTCCTGGCCACGTTTTGGCCTCTCACTTCAGCCACGAGGCGAAGCCTTTCCAAAGCGTTAACGACCACTCTAACGGCCTTATCTATCGTGGTAGAACCTGCGCTTAGAGAGCTATCTACGCATAGAAACAAGTCTACGCTTCTAAGTGCCAAATCTAAGGGGTAAATCACATTGTAACTAGAGTATGTCTTTACTGTTCACTCTGTGACTGTTTGAACATGCGACGAGGAATATCGCCACCTATTCATAAACACAGCCTAACTATGGTAATAGGGCTCTCCCAACCAGCCTAGACACCAGAGATTGGCGATGCCACCACGGGCAGCCCGAATGTTGTGTTTGATTCTGCCCATCACAATAAGGACGAGTTCAGGCCACCCCCATGTGCGAGACAACAAGGTGAGACAGGCAGGACACTGGTTATAGTGACAGAAGGGTTATCATCCCATGAGGAGCACATTTTGCTATCCTCTAGTGACTGCACAGAGCGAGCCCAAAAAACCCCCAGGCTGTGCTACGTTCACTATGCAAGCCTGTAGTCGGCCAGCACTCCCAAATACTAGCCCGTCAACTCTAGGGGACGAACGAGTCTTCTGAAAACGACACGTTCCCTCCCGGTCTACATACCTACCTACTGCAGCACCCAAGCACTTGACGACCTGGATATCTGCAATATACGAAGTGCTGTACACCTATCAAAAACGGCCTCTCCTGTCCATTGCAGTATACCAAAGGCGTGCATGAAACAGGTACATACTCTAATCCCCTACATTCGCGGGCGTAAGTACCATATTCCGACGTGTTCCCCCCTTTCCCATGTAACATCACTCATGCACCATTTATGCAAGAGCGGAGTTGACAGGTTGGGCTTCGCAACATGCGATGCAGGACCATCATGTGAGATTCGCTCTGAGAAATACAGGACGAATTAGCCGCAGAAAAGACGATAAATGCGTCGCAACATGGTCCTTGAAGTGTACATACTAACGACCCCTTAATTCTGCATACTCACATGGATAAACCAGTGCAAGCCAAAAGCACTATGGCACGTGTAATTGTGCGCAACGCCAACACACATTGTGATCAGCCAGGCCACGCTAGACTAATGGCGGCTTGACTGGCAATAACAGCCGTCTTCACCTGTGAGCTAGGCGGATGCTGGCAGCTTGCCAGGAAAAGGGCCATGGTTGCCCATAATCCAGCGAGCGAGTTACCATCTCTGCAAGGTATTGTAGGGACTCGATTGGACAAGCCGCCACCAACTGTTATTGCATTTGGCCCGTCCCGGCTCAAGCAGCCGCCAACTCCAAGTGCATGGAGCAGCGAGCCAGCAGGGGCGGTACTTTGGCTGGCATCTACCCAAATTATCCACCGAGAAGAAACTACCACAAGTCACCACTGGCTTCGATCCACACCACAGAGCCCCTTCCACCCCTTTTCTGTTGAAAGCTTTAGGTCGTCGATACAACTTGGACCCCCTAGCCGTTGACCTGGTGGGATCGTCGAAGTAGTGTATAGAAATGACCATTGGGAGACGTTACCCTCCTGCCTCGCCGCTGCTTCTGTGACTCTGGCGGACGAAATTTGACGTGGCAGCTCACACTAGCGGAGGTTTTGAGTAGAGACCTGCATCACACAAGATAACGCAACAGAGTACAGCATGGTGTAGTATAGCATAATGTCCGTTGGCGCCTAGGTTCAATCAGAAGGAGCAGAATGGGATGACACGCTACCCTGGGTCTGCTCTCCTTTCCGGGTAGCTCACAACTCAACTCAGCTCAGGTTATCTTGCCGTGGCGAGGGCACCGTGTGCCGAGTTGCTTGAGAGCCGCGGCATCTCCAAAAACCGGTCGGCGCCCGTCGTCGTCCTTACGTTACATAAGGCGGGTATCTATTCTAAACCACGCCCCAGTACTTGAGCCCCGTACTTAGGTAATACGCGTCTACTTCCTTCGCAAGCAGGGTACCTGGGCTGGCGCGCAGCATTGACCTGGGACCTTCAGCTAATACCTGGGTAGTAGACCTGTTATCCACCTATCCATCCATCCACTATGTAGGACCGACCTAGGTACCTGCCTTTAGGTATTTACCTCACCTAATGGGGACCTAATGTAGGTATGTATGTACCCGTGTTCGGGCAGCAGCTGAGTGGGCAGACCGAACCAGACCCCTGATGGAAGGGGGGCGGGCTAGCCAGCTAGCGAATGTTGAATTCGTCTATTCGCCCTAGAATGAACAAATGTGTGGGTTCTGTTTAAACAAGCTTGGGAGTGCTTGTTCCCGTTGATCAATCCCTATGCAATGGACGTTTGGCGGGCTCTGCCTGGCTTTCGGAAATTCCCCGCATCCTGTTGGCCTGCCCTGCCTGCTTACCTACTACGTGTATCTATCTACATGGCTACCTACCACTTGTGGGTGTTCTACCTCGGGCCTTCCCCTACCCTGGTTGAGCATTATTTACCTATAAGGTAGGTAGGTATGTAGAGTCGCAGTTCTCGCTGTTTGTCCTGTGCTGTTGTCCGGTACTTGTACGTACAGTAGGCAGTACATCATCTGTAAATAGAGCACAGACACTCCCATCCAGGTGATCCCTGCCAGGGGCGGCCTGGCCCTCCAATCGGGGCCGTGTCCCGTCGCTTCGGGTCCGGGTTTTGGCTGCTCCTTCGCAGAGCAGCGGTAAATACAACAGGAAGAAGGGCTGAAGCGGTCTCCAAGCGGGCCCCGAGGTGAGTCAGTCCGCCGGATTCAGGTAAGGACGTAGGTCAGGTAGGTGTTAGCAGTTTACTAGGTATGTATTATGCAATAGATGGCGACATCTGCTCGGCTTGATAAACCCCGTTGACATCCCACGCCTCGGCCGAGACAAGACGAGCTGTGCCTGGCGTCTTATACTCGGGGGGGGGAAAAAAAGAAAAAACCCTACCGCCACGTTCATGTCCGTGTAGAGTTCAGACTTTCTGTCTTGACATCAAGGCATGTATATCACCATGATCGGGATTGCTATAGCACTGCCGAGTGGGCCACCAGACCCGGCGGCATGCTTAGAAATTAGGATAGGGTCGGGCTAGGGCGGATCTTTTTATGCCTGCTGGGAAATGACTACGACTCCACGGGCGCCTATGATTTTACCTGTGTCCGTACGTTCTACTCTACGTAGGTATGCTGCTGCTGTAGTTTACCTCTTTTTCCCCCTGCTGTGCCGGAGACTCTACGTAGATCTGCGACGAGATGGACCTCGCGGGCCAATGCAGCTGGCCTCCTTTCGGGGACAAGAGCAAGCTCCGTAATGCTGTAATGCTGCAGTGCTACTGCTGCGATATGCCCGCCCGGGCATGATAGTGGTCCTTGCTAATGGATCCCAGACCGGCCGAATCGATCGGCTAGGGCTGCCGCCTGACGACCTAAACAGCTCTCTGACCGAGTGAGTGCAGGGCTAAATACTCTCCAGTATCTGGTAGCTACCTACCTACAGTAAACCTCAGTCAAGCCTTGTACCCGCCCGAATGGTGTGGAGTTTTCTCCACTGTTACTCTGGCCCCCAAATGATTGACATGGGCCATGGTAGGCTTGAATGATCAACTAAACACACGGCGGTGGTCTCACCCAAGGTACCTACCTACCCAGGTAGATAATTACGCTCCTTCTGGTCTGTCGGGCTCGCTATCGCATAAGTCATGCTCCTTAGCTGGCCTATCCCAACGGCTTGTGAGGAGGCACCATGCTCGATACTCAACCACGAGCGTGCCGGCCTGCGGGCTGTACAGGTCACTTCAAGCATCATGAACAGAATATGAGATTTGAAGGCTTGTGCGCCGCTCGTTGATATCATAAGTCTTTTGCTTGGGGTTCTACTCTACAGCCGCGGCTGCCGTCATCTCTTAAAGAGACTGCGCTTACCAGCTGCGGCGCCTTCCAGAAAGATAGTACATCATAGCGACCATCCGTATGTCTCGTTCAACGCCACCGAATACATTTGGTATGCTCAGGGTGGGTTGTTCCCAGCCGCATAAGAATGCGAGTATATAATCTCCAGGTCAATATCGGGCATGCTCGCTTCTCAGTCCTCATACGCCGGGGTAGCTTTCCGGGAAGTCTACAAAAATAGAAGGATTGTGAAGTAATGCCTCTCATCAGCGGCCCCAACTGTGACCGTGCGTTTGCTCAGGCGTGTTCCTATTCCTGAGGGGTGGTGGGATGGTAGATAATAAACCACCACTTCCTGTTGGGGGCAAGGCAAGTGGTGGCAGGGCGCCCGATGATGGGACCATCGGTCCCATACGGGCGCCATGGCTCATGCTGTCGTAAGTCTCCGCTCGAAGATCCAGAGTGCCGATATCAAATCGCTTCGAGCACCCGTCTTCCATATGCCTGAGATCTTGGTCAGTTCTGTTGGGTCATACCATTTCAAGACTGGGGCGGGATCCGGACTCACCTCCGCAACGTATCCTTCCGGGCAAAGAGACGACCGCAGTAATCACACCTGTGATTTCGCTCCTTCATATGTACGCTCTGGTGGTGTCTCTGTAAGTCTGTCTTGCGCACAAACTTCTTGTTGCAGTCGTTGACAGGACAAGGGAATGGATATTCGCGCTTCTCATCATGCGTCTCTAGGTGAGCCTTATAGTTGTAGCTGCGACTAAACAGCTTGCCACACCCCTTCACCTCGCACTGATAATTCGCTTCCTCCTTGGTGGTTAGTCGGCGAGGTACTCTTCGTTGGGCCCGTGGCATGCGCGCTCCCCTCCTGCCGTCGTCAAACATAGGGGCCGCCTGGCCCTCAGTACCTGAGTAGTATTGGTCCGGCTCGAGCGGTGGATAGTCTGGCTTGGACCACGCGGAAGACTGGCCATCAGACAGGTAGCCGGTACTCTGCTGAGAATATCCACTCGCATCTCCCGGTTGGTGCCCATGACCCGGCCGCGGGGATGGGTACTGCGAGATATCCCCTCCAGCTTGGTCATACTCGCCTGGACCCTCGAGTTTAAGCCTAGGTGCGCCATGTGCGACGCCGGCGGCTCCTGGGCTATACAAGATAGATGTCCTGGACATGGATGGTCCCGGTGACCGGGAATGGGCCATGCCGTGAGCGGGGGGACTGTGGGAGATGGTGTGGTCATGGTGAGCTTGCGCGGCGTAAATATCCTCGCCGTACGAGTCGTAGGGTGCAAATGGGTCATATTCCGTTGTTAGAATGCCGGGCATGGCGCCGCCGGCAGAAGACTGCTGTAGAGGGACAGCCGTGCTGTTCCAGTCGGCGTGGGCCATGGCGTCTAGAGGAGGCAGGGAGGTGTCTGGGTCCATTGGGGGTGCCATGGAGCACGACGGCTCGTGGCCATATATTGAAGAGAGCCTGTACTGCTGAGCGACTAATTCGGGCGAAGGGTAGTCCGTCGTAGACGTCTCAGATGGGCAATAGACGTTCTGAGGAGAAGCAGGCGATCCGGTCAACGGCGGCGTGAGGTCCATGACTTGCCCGTCGTCACCACAGGTACAGGCAGGACGTCAATGTGCGTTCCCGCGTCTTATATAAGTGTCTGGGCGAACCGGGAAGGAGGAGGCGGAGAGAGCAGGCATGCAAGCAGGCAAGTTGATCCCAACAGACGAAGGACGCACGGCAGTGAAGAGTCGGCTAGGCTCCCAGGTCTCATTGGCGATGTCATAGCCAGGCTAGAAGGAACGGACGTCGAGTCATGGGGATGGGAGGGCAGACAGATATAAAGAAAGACAAGAAGGTTCTTGCTCGCGGACCGGGGCTGGGCAGGACTTCGGGACCGGGAGTACGTTCGGACGTATGTGGGCGACTAACAAGAGAGAGGTGTAGATAGAGTAGAGAGACGATGATACAACACCCGTACAGTTGGCGCAACGGCCGTCACCTGCCAGATTAACACATAGTGAGGCAGACTGGGGGGGTAGCAGGGACAGACAAGCCCCAAGGCAGATTTCCAGGAAACCTTATACGATTTGTAAACGGAACAACACACAGTGCACACACACGCACCCCTGCCTGCCCTGCTCTGGCTGGGAAAAATGGGGGAAAGGATACAACAGGGGGGGCGGTGGTGGGATTCAGGAATGGCAGAAGACAGAGGGTACTTGGAAGGAGGAGATGTGACC